>NW_020955420.1:359773-361103 GCF_003031625.1 Empidonax traillii | reverse complement strand
CTTTGGTTCTTACTGTGTTCTTTTGACCTAAAATAATCTGGGTGCAAAAGCTTGAAAGCGGCATGAAACCAGCCCAGCAGAAAGCAGGGGATGGTTCTCTGCAGTTCAGTGAGTTAAGCAGGCTGGCTGAAGTAGGATGCTGCTGCAGGAGTAGGAGTGGTTTTCTTGCCCTCTGTACCTATAAGTGGCAGGATCATATTGTAGAAAAACAACTGGGTGTACAGAGGAGACGGGAGATAAAGGAAGAAAAGGAAATAGATTTGGGGGAACCACTAGATCACGTTAAGCTTGATCAAATTTGTTCCACCATGTGGGATATATTTCATAGGCTAAGAAATCTTTCACACACCAGGCCAATACATTGCTGCCTCCAAGCAGGCCTTCCCACAGGAGAGTGCAGTTCCTGCTCATTGTCATAGATATGTTAGACCAGGCTGAATATAAGCCCAGAAGCATTTTAGCAACTCAGGCCCTCTGTCTGGAGGAATGAAAAGAGAACTTGGGTTCCCCCACTGCCATCTGATAGTTCTTGAGAGTAATTTTGTGCTTTGTCTCATCAAAAAGACACATAAACATAAATACATGTGTTAATTACATTATAATTCAGCCTTAAAGCAGAATAAACTGAGACTGCAGAGATTAAGTGACATTTGTCTACAAAGGCAGTAGTCTGAGGTCAGCCTGTCTCTTCACTATTTTTCAAGAACAAGAATTTTAACTCCTTAGTTTCAAGAAATGCTATTGAAGTCAGCAGGGTGTAATGGCAGAAGCATAGAGCCGAAGTTCGACTCCAAGCTCTTCCAATAACTCTCTCTGAGTAGTCTCAGATAAGCATTTTATTTCCCTAATGTAAAACAATAATGGACACCAGTACTCTGACAGGCACATCATTCTTATTCCAGAACAAAATGGAAATGTAATTTTTGGAAATAATAAGCAGGGGAAATAAAAATTAAAACATTGAAATAGGGGACTAATTTTAGAAAAATATGTACAGAGTAGTATAAGAGGGGTTTGGGGAAAACAAATGTACATCTGTCCCAAGGGACATTTTCAGGTCTGTTGTCCTCTTATACATTTCCTGCACAGAAGCACAAGCTTCTAAGTGACCTATAAACAGGTAATATCTTTTTTTTTTTAGTTCTTTGAGTTTTGAAATACTGAAATTAGACTGAGCTATTCCTGGTTAATGCAGTGTAAACGAGAAGAACCCAGCCCTGTTAAATATTTGACCTGAAAAAAAAACTTATGCGTGTTTCCAATGCAACAGTCTGCCTTATACTCCTTATTTTGTGTAATACTCTGTTGTACCAAAAGCCACGTAGACAGC